>NC_025994.2:10542946-10567946 GCF_000442705.2 Elaeis guineensis
TCAAAAATAAGAAACTCATTAGTAGTCACCTCAAATGATTTGTGATCATCAAAATCAATTTTTGTAGCAATAATCTCTTCCTTTTTGATAATAATAAAATATTTGAGTATTCTAAAAAAGATCCATAAAGCTCAAGGGATTGAGTTTGTGAAGTACTTGTAGGAACATGCCAAAGATTAAGTATAGAATATCATGAGATACATATTTTCAGCAAGTTGTAATGTTTTAAATTATTTTACTGAAAATTATTTGTGAAGATATCAAGATTTTTTAAAAATTATTTTTAATCAGCAAATTTCATTCTATTCTTATATGAAAAAGGTGAAAGTAATCATTTTGACCATTTTGAAAAAAAATTCTCTCTCTTTCTTATATAAAAAATGATCAAGTTGTAAAATTTTTCTTACGTTTGTTATCAGAGCAAAAATAGTTCATAAAAAAAAAAAATTCTCTTCCTTATTTTTAGTATCAGAGCAATATGTGCATAAAAAGAATCTTTCACTCTCTTTTTCTTATTTTGGTATCAAGGCAAGGATAAAAATATCAGAGCAAGGATCAAAAGAGGATGCATTAGAGCATTTTGCAAAATCAAAAATAGATGTATCAGAGTATTTTAGTATCAAGGCAAAAATGAAAGTATCAGAGTACAAAAAAAATAGATGTATCAGAATATTTTTTTAAAAAGTATAAAAATAAAAGTAAAGATAGACGTATCAGAGCAAAAAATGAATATATCAGAGTAAAATTCAAGAAAATTCTCAAAAATTTAAGATAGGCAACCTTCTCTCCTTTTTTGACATCATCAAAAATGGACTAGAGAGAGTAAGATTTTTAATGAGCTATAATGGTACATCAGGTATTAGAATAATTTTAAATGTAATAGACATTCATTCGTTCACATATAAACAGAGGTTGGCCATACAAAGTAATGATAATAAATAACCTCATACATTAATTACAATAAAATAAGAGGTTACAAGAGTCAAGTACATTCATTCATTATAATGATCAAATCATAATATATATCTATGAGCATAAGGCTCTCATATATTCAACAGAACAACAAGTAGTAAATATGACAACTAAGTAGTATGAGACCTAAAAAGACTAATACAAAATGATCAGATCAATGAGAATGGGCATTGAGCTCAAGATCAAGACAACTGAAACATAATCAGTCTCGGCCTCGACTGAAAGATCTGGTCCGAGTGGAAGATGTCGGAGGATGGATTGTAATAGGCTAGACAAAAGTAGGCTTACTGGATGCGGAGGGTCTGGACTGGAGTTGAGTCCTAATGGCATCTAGCTAGGACAAGACCTCTGTCACTGAAACTCGGAGCCCATCAAGATTAGAAGAGACGAAGTCTCTCGAGTCTCTGATACCTACTCGAATCAGTTCAAGAGTGGAATGAAGCAGGCTATGAAGTCTCTCTATCTCTTGAGCCAAAATAGCCAACTGAGGTGAAGAGGTGCTCGAAGTGCTCGCTCCTGCTGATAGTGAATCCAGTATCAGTCTGATCTTCCTCTCAATATCAAAGATCTTGCCACTGAACGTGAGTAGAAAACTCTCTATACTCTCCAATCTAGCGCTCAGGTCAGATAAAAGCTGTACCAATGAAGAAATATGGGGCACAACTAAAAGATCTGAGGAAGAGATAGAAAAAAAACTCGATTGAAGCTGATGATACTGCTGCTGCTGCTGAACAGATAGAATGCTTGCAACTCTCTCAGCCAATAGTCTCATCTCATCCTCCCCCAAACTAAAAGATGGCACGGTATGGCTCGAAGATGGGGGTACATTGACTGAGGATCCTGCTCAGGCTCCGATACTAAGTGATCATCAGGGCTCTGCTTGGGCACAGGTGGTGAAGAGGGACCCTCCCTCTCAGCACGCTCCTCCTCTTCAACCTCCTCCTCGACTGCAGCTCTTCAACCTTTGGTCCAACGACCATCTACTCTGATAAATCCCATGTGTCGAAGGGAGTGATCATTGTAGGTATCAGTGCTCGATAATCTGCAGACAATCTCTCCATCAAAGCTCACTCCAGACTCTCTAAATATCACTGTAAGAGCCATACCATAAGGCAAGGGAGCCTTGGATCTGTTTAAGACCTCTTTAATGGCATCGATCATAAAAAATGGCAGATTTAAGAGAGACTCGGAGACTACATGGTGCATCAAGCAGATATCTCGATCAGTCATCAAATTATATCTTCTCCCTCTAGGAAAAAAAATTCTGGACATCATGTGGTAGAGCAATCTCATCTCCATGCTTAAATTCTTGGCCTCAATTTTCATAAACCCCTCCACATCCTTTCTTCCTAAGATAGTCCTAAGCCCGATTTCTTTTCTTGGAAGCTCATCTAGGTAGCTACCTTCACAGAGCATCTAAAGAAGTTTACCTAGCCTAGGAGCATTAAGTATAATTTGGACACCCTTGACAATTGACCTCAGAACTCCATCAGTGAAAACTAGATTAGAATAAAACTCCTTGACAAGATCAATGTATATGGGCTCGGATAAATTACAGAAAAATCTCCATCCTTTTTTAATCAATTTTTCACCAATAGAAAATCTATCACTTTTCAAGAAATGAAAATCAACAATCGTTTTCAAGGCTACCTTCCTTGCAGACAAAGGGATCTTATTTGGGATGATCGAAGGAGAGGTTTGAATAGGTGCTTGAGCAGTCTTCTTCCTCAGCCTCCAAGGACCTCACTAACTTTCTTCTCTGTGGCAATCTCATTTTGGAGGCCCTTGTCCCAAAGAGAGTAGGAGAACCAGTCAAGAGAATAGAGAAAGGTGAAGGATGGATGGAAATGAGGAGAAGAAAGGATTTTGGGATGATTGTCTCAGATTTTGGAGAATAGGGCTTGAGATTTTGATGGAGAAAAAGAGGGAGACAATTTTGATCAAGAATATGCCAAGAGAATGTGTTTGTCCTAGAATTTGAGGTTGAAATCCAAAATTTTTGGATGGTTAAAGGGATGGATTTGTGGCCGATGGAGAGTTAGAAAAAGAGTTTTCAGTTTGAGACGAGAAGAAGAGGAAGAAGCATAGTAATTGAGTCGCCCCACTTAGGTTTTAAGAGAAGAATTTAATCGGGTTGGCTCACACAAAACCCATTTGCCCGAACAATTGGGATGCCCCATGGGACGTCCCATCCAAGGAAAGATCAGGCGATATGAAAATAATTTAAAAATGAGAGAAAAATTAAGAGAAAAAAAAATTGAAAAGGCTTATATCGACTTGAGATGATCATAAAGAGTCTAGATAAATTTTGGTATAATTTTTGATAAAGTATTTCAATGAAAAAAATATGAGATTATATTTGAATGATACTGATGATTTTTTAATTGACTTGAAATAATCCTCAAAAAAAAAAGATAGATGCCTTCCAACATTAAGATGATAAAGTCGAGAGATTTTGGATAGATTTTAAAAATAAAAATATGATTAAAGATCAAGTAGAAGGATCTAAGATGTCCAATTCCCTTCTAATTTTATAAAATTTATTTTTATTTAGTATTTTGATGAAAATATCTGTTAATTGCTTTTCAGTATTTATGTATTCAAGAGCTACATCATTGTTTTGAACATATTCTTTTATAAATAATATCTAATTTCAATATATTTTGACCTAAAGTATTGAATTAAATTTTTTATCAAATTAATGGCACTAGTGTTATCACATCTTATAGGAATGTTTTTAAGTTCAACTCTAAAATCTATGAGCTATTGCTGAATCCACAAGATTTGAGCACATCAACTTCCAGCTGTAATGTATTCGACCTTGACTGTGGACAATGCTATCAAATTTTACTTCTTGCTAAATAAAGAGATTAAGTTCACTCTTAAAAATTGATAAATTTCACTAGTACTCTTTCTATCTAATCTACATCCAGCAAAGTCTGCATCTGAGTAACCTATTAAGTCCAGAGAAGATTGCTTTGAAAACCAAAGTCCTAAGTTTTGTGTTCCTTTTAAGTATTTGAAAATTTTTTTAACAATATTTAATTGAGATTTCTTAGGGTTTGACTGATATCTAGCATACATACATACACTAAAAATTATGTCAGGTCTACTAGCAGTAAGATATAACAAAAAGCGTATCATATCTCTATAAAGCTTTGAATCAACATTCTTGTCATGTTCATCTTTATCTAATTTACAGAAAGGAGTCATAGGTGTACTTACATTTTTGGAGCTCTCCATTTCAAATATCTTTAATAGTTCTCTTATGTACTTACTTTAGATGATGAAGATCTCTTCTTTCATTTGCTTGATTTGGAGTTCGAGGAAAAAAGTGAGTTCTCCCATCATGCTCATCTCGAACTTCTCCTGCATGAGCTTGGTAAATTCTTGACACAAAGCTTCATTAGTAGACCCAAATATAATATTATCAATATATATTTGTATAACTAGAATTTTATCATCTTTTTCTTTTATAAAAAGAGTTGTATCTATTTTTTCACTTGAAAAATTATTTTCTAGTAAGAACTTACTTAATCTTTCATACCAAGCCCTAGGGGTTTGTTTTAAACCATACAATGTTTTGTTTAACTTAAATACATGATCTGAATATTCATGATTTTCAAAGCCTGGGGGTTGCTCTACATATACTTCTTCAGCAATATAACCATTTAGAAAAGCACTTTTAATATCCTTTTGAAATAATTTAAAGTTCATGAAATATACAAAAGCAAGCAGCATTCTTATGACTTCTAGTCTAGCAACAGGTGCAAATATTTTATCAAAATCAATTTTTTCTTGTTGATTATATTCTTTAGCAACTAATCTTATTTTATTTCTGATTACATTGCCATCTTCATTTAATTTATTTTTATATACCCATTTTATTTTGATTATTGGATAATTTTTAGATCTAGCAATAAGAGTCCATACATTGTTTCTTTCAAATTGATTTAACTCTTCTTGCATGGCAATTATCTAGTTATGATCTTTTTCAGCTTCATCTATTATTTTAAGTTTTAGGTATAAAACAAAAATTATATAATTACATATATCTCTAAGAGAGGATCTTGTTCTTATCCCTTGTGTCGGATCACCAATGATTAATTCTTTGGAATGATTGTGGACATACCTCTATTTTTTTGAAAGATTACTTGTATCTTGAGGTTGTTCTTGAATGTTTAGATCATTGATGCTTTCATCCTCATTTTTTTTTTAATTATTTATTATTTTGCTCATTTGAGTCATTGATGGTGAGCTCTTTCATTCCATCTTCTATGATACCTACATCATCAGCACTCTCTCTCTTCTTTGTCGAAAGATCATTAGTTTCATCAAAAACTATATGAATTGACTCTCCACTATAAGTATTCTTTTATTAAATATTTTAAAAACTTTGCTAGAAGTGGAATAGCCGAGAAAAATAGCTTCATCAGATTTAGCATCAAATTTATCTAAGCTATCTTTGCCATTATTTAAAATAAAATAGCGGCAACCAAAAATATGAAAATATCCTATATTAAGTTTTCTATCTTTTCATAATTCATAAGGTGTTTTATTTAGAATTGGTCTTATTAAAGCATGGTTTAAGATGTAATATACTGTGTTGATTGCTTCTACCCAAAAGTATTTTGGGAGCTTGCTGTCACATAGTATGGTATGGGTCATTTTTTCAAGGATCTTATTTTTTCTCTCTACTACTCTATTTTATTGTGGTATTCTAGGTGCTGAAAAATTATAATCTATACCTTTTTTATCACAAAATTTTTCAAAATCTTTGTTTTCAAATTCAGTGCCATGGTCACTATGAATTGAAATAATTGATAAATCTTTTTTATTTGAAACTTTTCGATAAAACTTAAAAAATACTTCATCTTTAGATGCTAAAAATAAAATCCAAGTGAAACGTAAAAAATCATCAATAATTACAAAGTCATATCTTTTACCTTCTAGACTAGTCATCTTTATAGGATCAAATAAATCTATATATAAAAGTTTTAAAGATTTAGAAGTTGAAACAATATTCTTAGATTTAAAAGAAACTCTTGTTTGTTTACCTAATTGATATGCATCACAAATTTTATCTTTACCAAAACTTATTTTTGACAAATCAAAAATCAAAACTTTTTTAATGATTTTAGAAAGTGTATGCATACTAATATGTGTAAGCCTACGATACCAAAGCCAATTAGTCTCATTGATTTTCGCATTCATGGCCACAAGACATTGCATATTTTGCATGAAAAAATTATCCAAATCAACCATGTAAATATTACTATACCTATGCCCAATGAATCTAGTGCTATCATCAAAAAGACTAGTTACAATGCACATAGATAATTCAAAAACTACTTTATAATCTTCATCGCATAATTAACTAATACTTAAAAAATTATGCTTGAGACCATCTACAAGTAACACATTTTCACTACAACAAGTGGAGGGAGTGATACCAATGTTACCAATGCTGATAATCTTTCCTTTGCCATTATCTTCAAAGGTGACTATCCCTCCATTTTTAGCTTCCAATATGATGAATTAAGATTCATCACCAGTCATGTGTCTTGAGCTCCTACTATCAAGATACCACTTCTATTTTGTTGCTTAGGATACAAGACACACCTGTACACATAAAATCAAGTTTTAACTTTAGGTACCTAAGCTAAATTGGATCCTTTAGGATTAGTCACAATGATTTCTTTTGGAACCTATATTTTTTTAATATTTATATCAATAAATTTATTTGATAAGCATGTATAAGCTTTATGTCCTACTTTGCTACATTTAAAATAAGTAATATTTAACAATTTGCTCATAGATACATTAACAAAAATATTTTTTAAAAATTTTTATTTTCTAAGAGTATTATAGCTAAGTCCGACTTTATCATACACAGCTTTTTGACTATCAATAATCATTTGAAATTTATTTAAATTTAGAGTAAATCTATCAACTATTGGTTTCAATTTGGTTACCTCTTCCTTTAGATCTTGATTTTCTTTTATAAGAGTTTTGTTTAAGTCTGAAATTTCATCTTTTTCTTTTAATAAAATTTGATTCTTTATTTTTAATTCTTTATTTTTTCTGCCAACTTCTTTTTCTTGAGCTAATACTTGATTTTTTAATTTCAAATTTTTATTTTTCAATACTAATTTTCTTAGATCATTCAAAAGTTCATGAAAATCTTTTTGTAGTTCATCATAAGAAAATTTATTTTGAGTTTCAGGGGTTACCTCATTTTCATGTGCCATAAGGTACAGGTTGGCTTCTTCATGGGATTCTTCATCTGAGATGGAGTCATCACTGTCGCTTCATATGGCCATCATTGTCTTTTTCTTTTTGAACTTTTTCTAATCTTTCTTGAGCTGGGGACAGTCCGATCTGAAGTGGCCCGACTTCTTGCACTCATAACAGATGACGGACTGCTCTTTTTCATTTTGTTTACTTGACTCCCCCTTAGCTGGTGGTCTTCTCTTGGTCCCTTGTCTTCTTTTTTTTATAAAATATTTAAATTTTCTGGTGATTAAGATTAAGTCCTCATCTTCTTTACTATTCTCTAATTTTTCTGAATCTTCTTCTTCTTGAGTTGTTGATTTGAGAGCTATTGTCTTCTTTCTTCTGGTCTCTTCTTCAGAATGTTGCTTCATGGTTAGTTACTGGGTCATGAGGGATCAAGTAGCTCTTTCAGAGGTAGAGAGTTTAAGTCTTTGATTTCTTGAATCGTAGTGACCTTGCCTCCCACGATCTTGGTAGAGACCTAAGCACTTTTTTCATAAGATCACTGTTAGAATAATACTTACCAAGATTTTTTAGACCGTTTATGATGTCAGTGAAATGGATAAATATTTGAGTTATTGACTCTTCAGAATTTATTTTAAATAATTCATAGTTGTGCACAAGCATATTAATTTTAGACTCTTTTACTTGGTTTGTGCCTTCATATGTGACTTCTAACCTATCTCAAATTTTTTTAGCTAAATTACAAGTAAAAATATGATTAAATTTATTTATATCTAAGGTACAATATAAGATATTCATGGCTTTAGTATTAAGTTGAGTCATTTTCTTATTAAATTCATCTCATTCACCTTCCGGCTTTGGGAGAGACATCATCAATCAATTTAGTAGGTGTGTGGGGTCCATTAACTATGATACTCTACATATTATAGTCAAGTATTTGAATAAAAATTTTCATCCGAGCTTTTCAATAGGTGTAGTTTGACCCATTGAAAAGTGAAGATCGATTTGTGGATTATCCTTCGGCTAGATATATGCCAAATTGGGCTACCATGGATCTTTGGCTTTTGATGGTTAAATCAAGTAAGGGCTAGAGCATCGAGCTCTGATACTACTTGTTGTCCAGATATGAAGCCCAAGAGAGGAGGTGAATTGGATCTTTTTAAAAATTGTATGATTAGTGAACTCAAGTAATGTGCTATACTTGTTGAGTGGAGTGAATAGATTGGCTAAGAGAATGAAATTAACCTTAAATAACAAGTAAGTAAGTATAAAGTATAAAAAATAAATGAAGAGATGCAAACACAATAAACACAAGAGATTTATAGTGGTTCAGTGCCAACCTTGCACCTACATCCACTCCCCAAGTTCTTACTTAAAAATTCAATCCACTAAAAAGATTATAAGATATAATACATCGGATAACACCGATCCTTACTATCCAAGCAAGAACACTTATTTCTCAGGTACAAGCCCACCCACTAACACTCTGATTTAAGGTTCGAATCAACCTATCCGAGTTTTGAAATCCTGCAAAACTCAAAACCCAATGTACAATAGCAAGAGAAGAGAGTACAAAAATTTCAACACAATAGCCCCCTTAAGGAGCATAATAAAAGTAATAAAAATTCAATACTTAAAGAGAAGAAGCTTTTGTTGAACATCCTCAAATGATTGGCATACTTGAATGCAGCTGGAGAGTGATTGGTGAGTTGATTGATTGCTTCTTTCTTCTCTTTTTAAGAATTTCTATCACTTTCATAAATGTGAGCTTGAATGCATTAATCTTGGTTGATTTCTTACCTCTAAAGAGCATTTATAGCCTCCATTTGGACTTGAGAGTGTTTCAGTATCAGTTAAGAGCCGTTGGAGAGTGTTTAATACATATTAAATACATCAAAAACTAGACTGAAAACAAGCCGTTATGAAGCTTGCCTAGAATAGGACGTCCCATTGGATACCTCACTAGCAATGGGATGTCCTATGGGATGCATCATTTGGCCAAACAGAAAATAGACTCTCTATTTTGGTCTCAGGATCTCAGGAGTCGATCTACATGGGTCATCCCACTGCATGCCACCAACCAAAGCAGTGCGTGTCGGCTATCAAATAAAAATGGATGACCCAGATAGGTCATCCCATTTTGTTTCAATCTAATTTTTCATACATTTAAGATCCGAAACTTATCAGAATATTATCAAATGCTTTTAAATGAATTTAAATCAATTCGACACTTTCAAAAGGTTTTAAAAACTTCTCCAACTTGCAAAAATTTTAATTTTGGTACATTTGATGGAGCTTTTCAAACTCAATATTTTGGATTACCTGAAACATCACTAAAATATTCTTCAAAGATAAGAAACTCATTAGTAGTTTCTTCAAATAGTTTGTGATCATCAAAATCAATTCTTGGAGCAATAAATTTATATAAAATTTATAAGATAAGCATAATCATCTAACGATTAGTTTTGGGATATATTTTTCAATAACTCCCACTTAGACTAAAGCCAATCGGTACAATATCGTATATCCATCTTTGATTTGTGATTATCGAACTCTTTGATTTCGAGAGCTTTAGTAAATGGGTCAGCCAGGTTCTCTCTCCTGTTGATCTTCTGAAGGTCGATGTCATCTCGATCCATGATCTTTCAGATAAGGTGATAACAACACAGAATATATTTGGTGCGCTAATGGGATCTCATCTCCTTGGCTTGAGCAATGGCTCCAGTATTATCGTAGTATAACAAGATAGGGCCATCAACGGAGGATGCCACTTTGAGCTCGCCAATGAACTTCTGCAATCATACAACTTTCTTCGCAGCATCGAATGTCGTGATATACTCTGCTTCACAAATAGAGTCTGCCACTGTATTCTGCTTGAAATTTTTTCAGCAAATTGTTCTGCTGTTTAGGATAAAAATATAAGTCGATATACTCTTATTATCATCATAGTTTGACTGAAAGCTGGAGTTGGTGAACCTCATAAGTTTCAAGTTTGTTTCACCATACATAAGCCACTGGTCCTTAGTATTTCTTAAATACTTAAGAATGATCTTTACGACCTTCTAGTGATTTTCTCCTGGATTAGACTGGTATCTACTTACTATCCCTAATGAGTATGCCACATCTAGTCTGGTACATATCATGATGTTTATAATAGAACATACTATCAAAGCATATGAAACTCTACTCATACGCTCTCTCTCTTGAAAAGTTGTTGGACAATCTCCTTTTGAAAGAAAAATTTTTTGGCCTATTGGAAGATAGCCTTTCTTGAAATTCTCCATGCTGAACCATTTCAGCATGGTATCTATGTACGTGGATTGAAAAAGTCTAAGCAGCCTCTTAGATCTATCTTTATAGATCTTCATCCCTAGGATGTAGGCTGCTTCTCCCAGATCTTTTATGGAGAATTGTGACGACAGCCAAACTTTTATTCTCTCTAATACAGGGACATCATTTTCAATTAAGAGAATATCATCCACATATAATACAAAAAATATAATTATTAAACCATTTACCCACTTATATATGCAGGATTCCTCTCCGTTCCTAACGAAGCCATACATTCTGATCACCTTATCAAAATGTATGTTCCAACTCCGAGATGCTTGCTTCAATCTATAAATGGATCTCTGAAGCTTGCACACTTTGGACTCATCTGTGGATATGAACCTTTCAGATTGTATCATATATACCTCTTCGTTCAGTTCTCCATTTAGAAAAGCTGTCTTCACATCCATTTACTAGACTTCATAGTTCAAGTATACTGCTATCGCAAGCATGATCCGAATAGATTTGAGCATTGCAATAGGAAAAAATATCTCGTTATAGTTAATACCATAACGCTGACGATAATCTTTGGCAACCAAATGGGTTTTATAAGTTTTCACCTTCCTGTCTACACCCCTCTTCCTCTTAAAGATCCACTTACACCCTATAGGTTTAACCCCTTCAGGTGGGTCAATTAATGTCCATACATCGTTGACCTTCATGGACTCCATTTCGGATCTCATGACTTCAAGCTATTTATCAGAGTCGCATCTTTGCATTGCATCCATGTAGGTGATCAGATCCTCATCGTTCCCATCGAGTTCGATAGGATCCCCATCTCGGATCAAAAAACTTAAGTATCTATCCGACTGATGCGGTACTCTATCGAATCGCCTTAAGGATCTTTGTTCATTGGGCTCCGGATTTGATTTATCAAATTTGATTCAAATTCAATCATTGGTATTGGTTCTTCTACCTGTCGAACTTCGTCAAGCTCGATTTTAGAGGCAGTTATTCCTTCACTAAGAAATTTCATTTTCAAAAAGTGTCTTACTGCTAACAAATACCTTTTATTCAGCAAGCAGGTAAAAGTAATATCCCATCATTTTCTTGGGGTACCCTACAAAATTACACTTATTGAACCTAGGACTGAGCTTGTCAGTTTGTAATTGTTTAACATAACCGAACACCCCCAGACCCTAAAGTAAGAGAGATTCAGCCTACATTCTGACCATATCTCATATGGTGTCCTGCTAACTGACTTGCTCGGAATATTATTGAGCACAAGACAAGCTGTTCCAAGTGCATATCCTCAAAAAGAGATTGATAGAGTTGCAAGTCTCATCATGGATCAAAATATATCCAACAAGGTTTGATTCCTACTTTCTGAGACGTCATTATACTGTGGTGTCTCTAGAGAGGTCCATTGAGAGAAAATTTCATTCTCTCCTAGATATATTAGAAATTCACTGAAAAGGTATTCACCTCCTTGGTCAGACTGAAGAGTTTTAATATTTTTTTTAGTTTATTTCTCTACTTCATTATGAAATCGTTTGAATATTTTAAATGATTCGGACTTATGTTTCATCAAGTAAACATACCCATACCTAGATAGATCATCTGTGAATGTAATGAAGTAGCGGTACCTTTCTCTGGCATATGTGCTCATGGATCCACATACATCAGTATGTATCAGACCTAGTACATCACTGGCTCGCTCATCTTTTTCAGTAAAAGGTGACTTGATCATCTTTCCAAGCAAACAAGACTTACAAGTAGGTAACGATTTATAATCATCTTTATCAAGAAGTCCTTCTTGAGCTAACATGTTCATCATGTTCTTGTTGATATAATCTAACCTACAATGCCAAAGGTAGGCATCCGTGACATCATCTATTCTAGAGTATTTATTTGAAATGTACATTACATTAGGTCTAGATACAACATAGATACCATTGTTCAACTATCCACGTAAAATTGTAATACCATTCAAAATGATATCACAAAAGTTTTTCTTTATTGATATTTCATAATTGAAATTGGCCAAAAGGCCTACAGAAATAACATTTAAAAAAAAACTAGGACAGTAATGACACTCATTAAGAACAATATATTGAGACTCGAATACAAGCTTGATGATTCCTAAAGCTAGAACTGAAACTGATCTTCCATCTTCAATATTCAGAAATCTCTCGCCTTCTCCAAATCTCTTAGTGACCTGAAGATCCTGCAACGAATTGCAAATATGAATAGGGTTTTCAGTATCCAATATCTAGATCATTGTATCTATAAGAGAGAAGTTACAAGGTATTATCATATAAGTACTTTGTCCAGCAACTGATTGCTTCTTCTTCTTTGGCCTGTTCAGGTCAAGGAAAATGATATATCAAGGACAGTTCCTCTTCTAGTGACCCTGCTTCTTGCAAAAGAAGCACTCTATCTGACTTTGATCAGCCTTGAACTTAAATTTTTGAGACTGACCCCCAGCACCAGGCACCTTCTTATTCTTCTTCTTTTTCTCTTTCTTAAAGAGACGATGACTACCCGAAGAAGATCCTCCTACTAGATTCACTGTCTCCTTGTGGAGCTAGTGATTTTTTTCAAAAGTCTGTAGTAACCCCAACAGATCATGGTAGTTGACTATAGGGTTCGTCATTTTGAAATGAATGAGGAACGACAGGTAGGACTTGGGTAGAGAGTTCAGGATCACATCTTTTTCCAGCTGTTCATGCAAAAAGAAGCTAAGTTTGCTCAATTTTTCAATTTGCTTGATCATGTACAATATATAATTAGTAACAGATATACCCTCCTTCATTCGGACATTGAAAATGGTGCAACTAGTCTTGTGTCGCTCAACGTCATCAGGAGTACCAAAAGAATCCCTCAACACTTGAAGCATTTCTTCTGGCTGAGCTTCTTCAAACTTTCGACTGAACTCATCATTCATGGAGGCCCGCATGATGCAATGAATCATGGTGCGGTTATTGAGCCACTTCAAAGAAGTGTCTCAGACCGCTCCTCGGACACTAGGAGCAGACTCCTCAGGTGTCGGATTTGTTATCACATAAAGGATCCGCTCATGCTCTAGGATAATCTTTAACTTTCGATATCAATTATCAAAATTTGATCTGATAAGCTTCTCACTATCCAACAGTGATCAGAGTGATAAGTTTGAGGCCATATTTGCACACATAAAGAAAATATAAAACCTAATTAGTATATAAATTTATTAATCATAAAGACTTGAACTTTAGTCTAAAGATCCTCCCATTATTTTATACAAATTGATAGCCTTTACCTCTAATTTGAGAAATTATCTTAAATTCTTAATAGGTATTAGAATCCACACAGACTATATATAGGCCAGAGAATGGCTCGATCAATCCATATGCACCTATGGGTAGGTTCTCAACTAATTATTTCTCTAAATAATTTTTAATATTTAATTTAGCCTTAGATTTTATTTCAGTAGACGATGGATCTCCACTGAAAGTTTCAATTAAGTCAAACCATTAACATGAACTTACTCAGTGATTCTACCTAATGAGTGATCAGGTCTGAGGATAGCTCGATCAATCCAACCATTATCAGATAGTTTAATAGAGTCATCATATAATGAATGATAATTCTATCATTCAGAAAGAATACCAGACGGATGGTGCCTGCAATGTCAATCAAAAATAATGGATTTATTATCACTCACCTTAATAGGAGGCTATTATCTAGTTATCACTATAACCAACTTATTTTAGGAACCTAATTATTTAGAGAATTTAATCGATTTAGAGAAGAGAGAAAAAAGAAAAGATCAATCAGCAGATCATAATCTTCTCACTGACTTCACCAAGTCACTGAATCGGGTTAGGTGATACCAGTTCAATTGGCATCTAGATCAGTTGCACTGATCAATCTTAATGGCATAGGCTAACTCGAATTACTGAGTGATCTAATCAAAATCTAGTTTACCAAATTGACTAGGTAAGTGAGATCAATAGGAGGGTCTGCTAAGCTTGCCTTAGATACCATCGAAATGATCAGGTAAGCCGCTTCCAATTAAAAACCATCGATCAAAATACCAAACTTATCTTAGACACCAATTGGTTAACTAGTTTCGATTTGACCAACCTAACGATTTGGGTTCAACCACTGAGCTAAAATCAAGGTCCATTTGGTCTAAGCAAAGACATGGACTTGACCATCTACAACTATTGTACTAAAAAAATCCTGATTAATCTAATTCAATATTTGGTTAGACTTAAATAATTTCTCTACATGGTCAATCAATTCTTTGATTCAACCGTAGGTCTAACCCAATTAAAGAGAAGGACCTGATTTGAGCTAACATATGCCCCATATTTTATGCAATGTCATTAGATCTAAATCACAATTTTAGATCCAATCAGCTTGATACTTAATTCTCAATTAAGTTTTGCATCAACATAGTTAAGATTCTGAAAATAATTTTCTATATAAATTTTTTACATTAGATCATAAAATCTTTTAGATCAAATCTATTTTTTTTTTATGACTTTAAATTAAAATAATTTTGATTAAACAAGATTAGATGTAACTAACCATCTTCGCAACTTGCATCACATACAACAATACCTAGGATTTCAAGATCTAGAATTTTATAAGAAAGTAAGTTTTCTCTTTTCGCTTTTTTCTTCATGAGACCTCACAACGGCAACACTACACACCATGAATGGAAGGAGAAGGTCATGAAATCTTACTTGCTTCTATGACCGGACGGTCTGGTGATTATCTAATCCAAGTACTTTACTACTCAGATCATCTAATCTCAATAAATAATAATCAGATCTAAAAATAAACTAATTTAGATCTAATCTAAATCATAAATAATCAGATCTAATAATAAAAAATCAGATCTAAAGTCATATTAATTCATATCAAAATAATCTGACTTTGATACCAATTGAAGAAAATATACGGTAGTGCAGTACATGCAATTTTAAAATTTTATATAGTGAAAATAATAGATTAAATAATTTAATCTTAATCACATGTATAAGATCTAATCTTAGACTACCACATCAAGATCTTTGATATAAAAAATATATATTTTAGATCAAAAAATAAAAATTACATCGATCTTATCGATGCTGAAATTCTAGATCTAACTATTAGATCTACCATAGGAATTAAAATAAGTTAGAGATCATTATCAAATAAATTTTGATCTTGATATCATCTGGCCTAATGATTAAAGAGGGTGTTCCTTAGGTCACTTACAGCCATACAAAGTCATTTGGCCTCTATAAGAAAATCCACGTGAAGACTGGCGCAGATCAGAGGCTCGAAGATGCTAGTCTGCAAACAACTTCAACAGCTAATCTCTTCCTTCTTCTACAAGCACCTTAGATACTCCAAAGTGATAAGAGATCTAGAGGAGAAAGAGAAGAGGAAGAGAAGAGGCTCTAAAAATAAAAAATCAGCAAGAAAATTGATTATTGGATGTCCAAGAGAGGGGACCCTTTTTTATAGACTAGGAATTAGGGCTTTCCAAGGAAGGGTGCCATAAATCAATGCCAAAATCTCCTTTTGGCATCCTAAAAAATTTCAGAAAAATTTTTAGGATATGGAGAAGGAATTTAGAGTCTCATACACCAAAGAATTTCTTAAGAAAAATAAGAAAAAAAATAATATGATATTAATAATATACCATATATGAAAAATCTTTTTTCTTGTCCACATCTTATCTCAAATTCGAATCGCATTCGAATTAGGCAAGAGATAATATTATGACTTATCAGCTATTGCCGACCATCCTTATTGGATCCTCTCTCATGATGCCAAAAATTACAATCCAAATCCAACTAGGCATGGAGAAATTGGCATGGATATAGATGTGGCGCAAAAGATAAGGATAAAGTCCTAGTCTAACTTAGACTCTTCATTTCTAATTCAATTCTAATCCAAATCAAATTTGGATTGAAACCACTGATAGAAATAAATCTAATTCAATTAAAAATTTAAATATCTTATTAAATTTTTAATCTAATTAAAAATTAGTTAAGTCCAAACTCTGATTGAATTAGAATCAAATTTTTTTTATAATCAGGTTTGATCATATCAATCCCAATCTGAATCGAACTGAATCTAATTCAGTTAGACATGTTCCAAAATTTTTTATTCAATCAAATTGAGTTAATTAGTAATCTAATTACTAATTAATTCTTCATAAATAGAAGAGTCTTAGTCCCAGTGGGACTCTTCCATAGAGTCCTAGTCCAAATAGGACTCTTCACTAGAGTCACAATCCAATTAGACTCTTTCAGCTATCAGATCTGACCAAGTCTTCTAATACATATGATCTCATAGGTTCGAACCTAAATCGATAGTATAGAAATAATTTTCTATACCAATTGATGTAACCATCTAGCAATGATGACCTAATGACCGGATAGGTTGAAGTATTGTAAAGCAACCTTCTAGAACCTAATGGCGTATGATTACCGTATAATTCATCCCTTTGACCCAAATACTCAAGGTGATCTAGAATTTAATTGTCAATTCTAATTAAGTCGATCATATTGTATTTTAACCTTTCAAATCCATCTCATGGATTATCTTGACCATGATTTTACTAAATTGAAATACACTGATGTATATCTCCTACCAATTCAAAGAGATCAATTTCATCTTGACTCACACATCGACTTGATAAGTACTTGACTGCATCAAGTATCCTTCCATCACTAAGTTAGAAACTCAGATGATCTAGTACTAAAGTACAGTGAGTTACTTACAAGTCACCGTGGTGGTCTCAGATCGGAGGGATACTTATATCTATACCCTTTACGAGCTACTCTTGACAGCAGAGTGCTCGGCACATGGTCACGTTCGATGCGAATGTACTCCTACATTCTATCTACATGCTATAACAGTGTCTCTATACTCCTTTGTTAAGAGGACAATCAACTCATATGGCACACAATGACCTACACTTGATATTACTATCGTCTTAGTAATAGCATATCATTTGATCGTGAATATTTTTAAGGACTTAACGATAAACCTTTCTTTATCGATTAATAATAGTTCTAAGGACTTCATTACAACATCAGAATTCAAAGATGGTCAATTTGTAATGAAAATGCTAAATAATTTTTATTAATAAAAATTTATATACAATTTATAAGATGAGCACAATCATCTAACGATTGGCTTTGGGACACATTTCTCAATATATACATATGTATATACATGCATACATATATATACACACACACACACACGCATACATACATACATAAATAAATATTTATATGTATGTATGTGTGTATATATACATATATACACACATCCATTCATACATATATATATATATGTATGTATGTATGTATGTATGTGTGTGTATATATATATATATATATTTATATATGTATGTATGTATGTATGTATGTATGTGTGTGTGTCTATATATATATATATATATATATATATATATATGTATGTATGTATGTATGTATGTATGTATGTATGTATGTATGTATGTATGATGTATGTATGTATGTATGTATACATATATATATATACATATATACATACAAACATATATATGTATGTATGTATGTATGTATTGTTGGAAAATATGTCCTAAAGCCAATCGTTTGACGATTGCACTAATTATAAATATAAGTAAATTGATCAGTAATAAAAGTTGTCTAGCCTATTTCATTATAAGGTTACATCTTCTAACGAACTCTTATGTTATGATGAAGTCCTTAGGACTATTTTGATTGATGAAGGAGGATTCATCGCGTAGTCTTTAAATCGATTCGCGACTAAACAATACGCTATTACTAAGACGATAGTGATATCAAGTGTAGGTCGTTGTGTATCATATGCATTGGTTGTTCTCATAACCAAATAGTATGAAGATACTGATATGGTATGCATGTGAGATGTAAGAGTACATCGTCACCGAACGTGACCAACTACGGAGTACTCTGCTGTCAAAAGTAGCTCATGAAGGGTATAGGTATAAGTATCCCTCCGATCTGAGATCACCACGGTGACTTGTAAACAACTCATTGTATTTTGAAGTCGGACTATCTGAGTTTATAATTTAATGACAAAAAATTTTTGAATACAGTCAAGTACTTGTCAAGTTGGTGCGTGAGTCAAGATGGGATTGATCCCTCCGAATTAGTAGGAGTTAATGTATCAATGTATTTTAATTTAAAAAAATCTGGACCCAGATAATCTATGTGATAGATTTAAAAAATTAAAATATAATATGAATGACTTATCTAAGATTGATAGTTAAATCCTGGATCATCCTCGAATATTAGGGTCAAAGAGATAAATTATACGGTAATCATACGTCAATAGGTTCTTGAATGTTGCTTCGCCATCATTCGATCTATCCAGACGTCGGCTCATCATTGCTAGATGGTTATATCAATTGATTCAAAAATTTATTCCTATGCTACCGATTTATGTTCGAACTTATGGGGTTACATTCAAAAGAAATTTCTGACTGATCATATGGTTGATCAACGATTGAGAATCATTCAAGGGCTTAATTGTCAATTCGATTGATGGTTAACTTTATATAAAAATTATATTGAATTTATTCACCAAATGTTAGTGAATCAATAAAAAATTAATTAGCAGATTAATGATTAACTCAATTTGATTGAATAAAAAAAATTAGATTTGACCCGATTAGGTTATGAGATGAACTAATCGCTAAGGGAGAATTGTCCATGATTTGATTAAAATTTTGATTCAATCAATTACTAATTTGATTAAGAATTTATGAACCTAATTAGATTAGATTTTATCTATTTTATTTAGGCTAAACCAGATGTGATTTAGTTTGGATTCAAATAAGAAAATTAAGAGTCCATATAGCATTGGACTCTTCTCCCTTGCGCATCAAATTTTACACGTCACTTTTCTTCATGCACAAATAGTTCTTGTATGAGATTTTTTCATGCCAAAGAGCCCTCTCACCCTTCTATCTTATATCCAAATCTAATTTGGTTTTGATAAAAAGAAGATTTTGAAATTGAATTTTAAAATATTCCTTATCAAGAGAGTTTGTTCTTATCCAAATCACTCCACACGCCATCCCTTTTATTCTCCTTCTCTTGTGCAACTTTTTGAGGGAATTTTTTATGTGAGAAATCAGATAAGGATCTGATTTCACATGAAAAATTTTTAGAAGGGGTGTCCCATATTTCTTTTGGGGCATGGAATTTGTGAAAGGGCGACAATATATGGTAGAGTCCAAGATCCTTAAGACTCCTCACCCCACCTCCTTACACACCAATAAAAAGAGTTTTATTTTTCACTTTTGTGCATTTAAGAAACCTGAGAGAGAGGCCTTCATGTTAAGGAAGATCTTGGGTGTGGTTTCATGGCGTGAAAGAAGAGGAGAGTCCTCTTCTCTTGGATTAGTGCAAAATCTGAATTCTAGAGTTTGGACCAAGGGTTTGGGAAGAGAAAAAAAAAAGAGAGAAAATAGTTTTCTCTTCATCTTTCTTCCACTCTTTATCTTCTCCAGAAGTCTATCTTCAACCTCTAAAAAAGTTTTAGAAATTTAAAAAAAAGATCCATATCAGTCAAGAAGAAGCTCTTCGTGTAAGCTAGCACTCCTGAGAAGATCGATCAGATCAGAGCTTCGAGTGGACTTCCATAGAGATCGGACGTATTTGCGGTTGTGAGCAATCAGTAAAGATTATTTTCACTATATCTTTCAGTAGCGACGATCGTCAACCCACGCTCAGGTATCGAGCTCTGAACTTAAATAGGTGTAGATTTTATCTACTGCTTACATCCATCCATGCAGACTTTATCATATGATTATTTTAGATTTTATATGCAATATATCATGTCATAGATCTTAGAGTAGATTAATTTGATGATTAGATCATATATATGTTAGATTAATTTAATTAATCTAATTATCTTCTACTGTAATTTATTCAAAAAAATTTAAAAATATATGCATCAAACTGTCTACATTTTCCAACAGTGATATCAGAACAAAGTTCGTTATGACATGTTATATATGCATATTAAATCTAAATTTTAATTTTATTTAGATATGATATGTGATATTTTGATCTGAATTTAATTAATGATGGATCGTATAAATTGACATAACTGTCCTGCTGTATGGTTTATCCCTTACAGTGAATAGATTGTCCTAGTTTGTACTGATCTTTGATAAAATCTGATTTTATATCATACATGTGATATTTATGATCTGATTTAGATATAATATAAGGTTATGATCAGATCTGATATAATTTATATTAGATCTAAATTCAAGCCTATGTGATATGTGATTAGATTAGATAGTTCGATTAACAAGTACTTAGATTGGATTGATCACCAAACCATCCGGTCATAGGAACAAGAAGGATTTAAAGGCTCTCTCTTTTCATTCGATAGGGTGCTCTTATAGCATGTCAAGATGCCATATGATTAGATCTCATAAAGAAGAACGTGAAAGGAAGAACTTATTTTTTTGTAAAATCTTAGATCTTGAAATTCTAGGTTTGTTGTATGAGATACAAAGTTGTATAAAAAATAAAATATCTAATCTATATGATTAAAATTATTTTAATCATAAAAAAAATAAGATCTCAAATCATAAAATATTTAGATATAATTTAAAAGATATTTATGATTGATTTTATTTTAGAATTATGTAAGATTTTTTATATCTGAAACTTCTTGAATCGTGCTCGGATAATTACTAAGCCGATCCAATTTTGAATTAAGTTGACCCAATCTCTTTGTGTAGCTGGCTTAATGTTGATTGAGTCGATCTAATTTCAGAATAAAAAATCTTTGCATAAAATTTATTATAAATTATTTATAAAATAAAAAAATTAAAATTATTTTAAAATCTAAACCATGTTGATGTAAAAACTTAATTAAGAATTAAGTGTAGAATCAATTAGATCTAGAATTATGAATTAAAGATCTAATATCATTCACATAAAATATGAGGGTATGAGTTAGCTCAAATCAGATCCTTTTAATTGGATTAGACTTAAGATTAGAATCAAAAAATTATTTGACCATGTAGAAAAATTGATTAAGTCTAACCAAATATTAAATTAGATTAATCAAAATTTTTTTAATACAATAGTCATAGATGGTCAAGCCCATGTCTTTGATTAGACCAAATGAATCTTGATTGTGGCTCAGTGGTTGAACCCGAATCATTAGGATGGTCAAATCGATACTAATTAATCAATTGGTGTCTAAGATAAGTTCGGCATTTCAACAAATAATTTTTAATTAGGAGTAGCTTACCTGATCATTTTGATGGTATCTAAGGCAAGCTTAGCAGACCCTCCTATCGATCTTACTTATCTGATCAATTTGATGGATTATATTTTAATTAGACTGCTAAATGATTTGAGTTGACCCATGCCATTATGGTTAATCAGTGTGATTGATCTAAGTACCATTTCAACCAGCATGACCCTAATCCAATTCAAAAACTTGATGAAGTCAGTGGGAGGATTGTGGTTTACTGATTGATCTCTTCTTTTTTTTCAATTCATAAATTAAATTTTTTAAATTATTAGATCCTTAAAATGAGATAGTTATGATGATAACTAAATCATAGCCTCTCATTAAGTTGGGTGATAATGGATTCATTGGTATGATGATCATTGGAGGTCCAAAGGTCTGGTGCTCATCTGCTATTGGAATTATCATTCATAATATAATGACTCAGTCGAGTCTCTGTGTCAAGTGGTCAAGTTAGCTGGTCAAAATTGGGCCTGATTATTTGATAGTTGGATTCGTAAGTATGATCACGTTAATGGTTGGACCTAACTGGAACTTTCAGTGGAGGCCCATCGCCTACTAAAATGAAATCTAGGACGAAACTTATTACTAAAAATTATTTACTGAAATAATTGGTTAAGAACCTACCCATAGATGTATATAGGTGAGCCAGCTAAAGTCGGGCTCATGTGCAACTGTGTGGATTCTAGTACTCGCTAAGAAATTAAGGTAATTCCTCGGATTGAAGGTAGAGACTACTAATTCATATAAAATAGTGGGAGAACCTTTAGACTAAAGTCCAAATCTTTAGGCTTAATTAATTTATAAACATAGAGATCTTGTATTTTTTT
The DNA here is from genome assembly GCF_000442705.2 of Elaeis guineensis. NCBI lineage: Eukaryota > Viridiplantae > Streptophyta > Magnoliopsida > Arecales > Arecaceae > Elaeis > Elaeis guineensis. The sequence continues at coordinate 10,565,566 of NC_025994.2, forward strand.
TCAGTTATGGCTAGATATCTGTTGCTCCGTTCACTATTTGACAGTGACTGATTTATAGGATCTAACTTCGATAGATGGTATCGAAAGTTGCAAGTATTTCTGAAGCATGAATAGATCCTAAATATGATTATAAATCCAGCACCTAATATTCCCACATCCAACACACATGATACAATCAAAGGCACTTATCAGAAGTGGCCAAATGATCATATCATCATATGGTATTTTTGAGAGTAGTGAAGAACACGAATTTAATTATAAATTTGATTATGCTTAATGAGAAGAAATCTTTTAAACATTGAAGGACTTCTTTTGCATCTCTGAAGATGTATCTTCAGTGAGACAATAATCCTTTGAGAAAGAAAAAAAAAGTGCAAGAGAGTCATGCTTGGGCTGATGAGTCCGAATTGATAAAAGAGTCTAAGGTTAACCTAGTCTGACAAAGTCTCTTGATTTGAACAGGCCAAGGAAGAGAAATCAATAAAGAGTTGCTGGCAAGGTACATGATAACACTTTATGATTTTTCTATTTATGACACTAATACCTGGGTATTGGATATTAGAAGTCCATGTAAATTGTTGCAACGACTTCAGATTAGTAGAAAGATTGAAAACTATAAGAGATTTCTGAAAATTGAAGATGAAAATTATATTCCAATCCTGGTTTTAGGAATCGTCGAGTCTATTTTCAATTCTAATAATATCATTTTAGTGATTGTCACTATTATCTTATAATTTTTATGATATCATTATGAATGATGTCAAAATCATGATGGACAACTAAAGAAATGGTATTTACGAATAGTCACAGCCTGTTAGTGTACTGTACACAACAAACAAACTCTTTAGAATAGATATTATCGCAAATGCCTACCTTTGATAATTGAGACTCGATCATTTAATAAGAATAGGATCAATAGGAGATAACTCTCGAAGTCAATAATTATGAATCATTATCAACCTGTCAATCCTATCTCTTTAGTAAGATGACCAAGTCATCTTTTGCTGAAAAAAGTGAATGAGCTAATAATATTCTGAGTCTGATATATATTGATGTATTGAATCTACGAATATATTTTTCATAAATTTAGATTATTTAAAATATTCTAATAATTTCTTAATAAGGTAGAGAAATATGTTGTGAAGAATATTGAAACTCTTTGGTGAGACCAAGAGAGGAACACCTTTTTGATGAATTTTTGACATATCTAAAAGAGAATAAGATTCTTTCTTATTGGAATCGACTTTGTTAGATATAGTTCGATCCATGATGAGGTTTACAAGTTTGTCAGTCTTCTTTTAAGGTTATGCTCATAAGACTCTTGTTATGTTCTGAGCTTGGATCTCGATCCCATATGTACTATTTTGTAGGATACCTCAAAGAATCTAGGGGATATAACTTCTATCTTATCAAAGAACAAAAGTTGTTTGGTATTCTTTTTAAAAAAAAGAGTACCTTAGTGAAGGAACTAATGCCTTTAATGTGAAACTTATGAAGTCCAACAGGTAGAAGAACCGACACAATCTAGTGAATTCATAGAATCTGATTTGATTAGATCAAATCCAAAGCTTATTGTAAAAGCACCATTAAGAAGATTGATAGAGTACCACATCCATCAGATAGATACTTCAATTTTTAATTTCGGAATGTGATCCTATTGAACTCGATGAGAACAACAAGGATCTGATCACTTACATGGATACCATGCAGAAATCCAACTCTGATTAGTGGCTTGGAGCCATAGAGTCCGAAATAAAGTCCAAAATGATGAATGATGTATGGACACTCATTGATCCACTCTAAAGGGTAATGCCCATAAAGTGTAAGTGGATCTTCAATAGGATCAGAGAGTGCAGACGAGAAGGTGGAGACGTATAAAGTCTGTCTGGTTGTCTAAGGATGTTGTTAATATTATGGTATTGACCATAATGAGATAGTTTCTCCTAAGGCAATGCTAAATATTTTGGAGTTAAAACATACATTTTGATAAGTGATCAAAATGCATAGTTTCGTTGAGAACGAAGATAAATCCTGCAAATACAAATGGGTTAATAGTTCTGTAAGTATATTTTTTATTTTGTACGTGAATAAATTTTTTTTAATCAAAAATGATATTCTTTACATTACAGGGAATAAAAGTTTTGCTGTTATCATTATTCTTGATAAAGACTTAAGAAAAGCATCCCTCATCCTAGGGATGAAGATCTATAGAGATAGATTAAGAGGCTGCTTGAGTTAACTCAGTCCAACGTATATAGAGTGTTTATGAGTAGAATTTATTCTATCATGTACACCATGTATGAGATCGGATATGGTATACTCACTAGGGATAGTGAGTAGATATCTGCAAGATCCAGATGAGAATTACTGGAAGATCATTC